>NC_073692.1:89325582-89371937 GCF_029784155.1 Uranotaenia lowii
TTTGTCATTTTTGTCATTTTTGTCATTTTTGTCATTTTTGTCATTTTTGTCATTTTTGTCATTTTTGTCATTTTTGTCATTTTTGTCATTTTTGTCATTTTTGTCATTTTTGTCATTTTTGTCATTTTTGTCATTTTTGTCATTTTTGTCATTTTTGTCATTTTTGTCATTTTTGTCATTTTTGTCATTTTTGTCATTTTTGTCATTTTTGTCATTTTTGTCATTTTTGTCATTTTTGTCATTTTGTCATTTTTGTCATTTTTGTCATTTTTGTCATTTTTGTCATTTTTGTCATTTTTGTCATTTTTGTCATTTTTGTCATTTTTGTCATTTTTGTCATTTTTGTCATTTTTGTCATTTTTGTCATTTTTGTCATTTTTGTCATTTTTGTCATTTTTGTCATTTTTGTCATTTTTGTCATTTTTGTCATTTTTGTCATTTTTGTCATTTTTGTCATTTTTGTCATTTTTGTCATTTTTGTCATTTTTGTCATTTTTGTCATTTTTGTCATTTTTGTCATTTTTGTCATTTTTGTCATTTTTGTCATTTTTGTCATTTTTGTCATTTTTGTCATTTTTGTCATTTTTGTCATTTTTGTCATTTTTGTCATTTTGTCATTTTTGTCATTTTTGTCATTTTTGTCATTTTTGTCATTTTTGTCATTTTTGTCATTTTTGTCATTTTTGTCATTTTTGTCATTTTTGTCATTTTTGTCATTTTTGTCATTTTTGTCATTTTTGTCATTTTTGTCATTTTTGTCATTTTTGTCATTTTTGTCATTTTTGTCATTTTTGTCATTTTTGTCATTTTTGTCATTTTTGTCATTTTTGTCATTTTTGTCATTTTTGTCATTTTTGTCATTTTTGTCATTTTTGTCATTTTTGTCATTTTTGTCATTTTTGTCATTTTTGTCATTTTTGTCATTTTTGTCATTTTTGTCATTTTTGTCATTTTTGTCATTTTTGTCATTTTTGTCATTTTTGTCATTTTTGTCATTTTTGTCATTTTTGTCATTTTTGTCATTTTTGTCATTTTTGTCATTTTTGTCATTTTTGTCATTTTTGTCATTTTTGTCATTTTTGTCATTTTTGTCATTTTTGTCATTTTTGTCATTTTTGTCATTTTTGTCATTTTTGTCATTTTTGTCATTTTTGTCATTTTTGTCATTTTTGTCATTTTTGTCATTTTTGTCATTTTTGTCATTTTTGTCATTTTTGTCATTTTTGTCATTTTTGTCATTTTTGTCATTTTTGTCATTTTTGTCATTTTTGTCATTTTTGTCATTTTTGTCATTTTTGTCATTTTTGTCATTTTTGTCATTTTTGTCATTTTTGTCATTTTTGTCATTTTTGTCATTTTTGTCATTTTTGTCATTTTTGTCATTTTTGTCATTTTTGTCATTTTTGTCATTTTTGTCATTTTTGTCATTTTTGTCATTTTTGTCATTTTTGTCATTTTTGTCATTTTTGTCATTTTTGTCATTTTTGTCATTTTTGTCATTTTTGTCATTTTTGTCATTTTTGTCATTTTTGTCATTTTTGTCATTTTTGTCATTTTTGTCATTTTTGTCATTTTTGTCATTTTTGTCATTTTTGTCATTTTTGTCATTTTTGTCATTTTTGTCATTTTTGTCATTTTTGTCATTTTTGTCATTTTTGTCATTTTTGTCATTTTTGTCATTTTTGTCATTTTTGTCATTTTTGTCATTTTTGTCATTTTTGTCATTTTTGTCATTTTTGTCATTTTTGTCATTTTTGTCATTTTTGTCATTTTTGTCATTTTTGTCATTTTTGTCATTTTTGTCATTTTTGTCATTTTTGTCATTTTTGTCATTTTTGTCATTTTTGTCATTTTTGTCATTTTTGTCATTTTTGTCATTTTTGTCATTTTTGTCATTTTTGTCATTTTTGTCATTTTTGTCATTTTTGTCATTTTTGTCATTTTTGTCATTTTTGTCATTTTTGTCATTTTTGTCATTTTTGTCATTTTTGTCATTTTTGTCATTTTTGTCATTTTTGTCATTTTTGTCATTTTTGTCATTTTTGTCATTTTTGTCATTTTTGTCATTTTTGTCATTTTTGTCATTTTTGTCATTTTTGTCATTTTTGTCATTTTTGTCATTTTTGTCATTTTTGTCATTTTTGTCATTTTTGTCATTTTTGTCATTTTTGTCATTTTTGTCATTTTTGTCATTTTTGTCATTTTTGTCATTTTTGTCATTTTTGTCATTTTTGTCATTTTTGTCATTTTTGTCATTTTTGTCATTTTTGTCATTTTTGTCATTTTTGTCATTTTTGTCATTTTTGTCATTTTTGTCATTTTTGTCATTTTTGTCATTTTTGTCATTTTTGTCATTTTTGTCATTTTTGTCATTTTTGTCATTTTTGTCATTTTTGTCATTTTTGTCATTTTTGTCATTTTTGTCATTTTTGTCATTTTTGTCATTTTTGTCATTTTTGTCATTTTTGTCATTTTTGTCATTTTTGTCATTTTTGTCATTTTTGTCATTTTTGTCATTTTTGTCATTTTTGTCATTTTTGTCATTTTTGTCATTTTTGTCATTTTTGTCATTTTTGTCATTTTTGTCATTTTTGTCATTTTTGTCATTTTTTGTCATTTTTGTCATTTTTGTCATTTTTGTCATTTTTGTCATTTTTGTCATTTTTGTCATTTTTGTCATTTTTGTCATTTTTGTCATTTTTGTCATTTTTGTCATTTTTGTCATTTTTGTCATTTTTGTCATTTTTGTCATTTTTGTCATTTTTGTCATTTTTGTCATTTTTGTCATTTTTGTCATTTTTGTCATTTTTGTCATTTTTGTCATTTTTGTCATTTTTGTCATTTTTGTCATTTTTGTCATTTTTGTCATTTTTGTCATTTTTGTCATTTTTGTCATTTTTGTCATTTTTGTCATTTTTGTCATTTTTGTCATTTTTGTCATTTTTGTCATTTTTGTCATTTTTGTCATTTTTGTCATTTTTGTCATTTTTGTCATTTTTGTCATTTTTGTCATTTTTGTCATTTTTGTCATTTTTGTCATTTTTGTCATTTTTGTCATTTTTGTCATTTTTGTCATTTTTGTCATTTTTGTCATTTTTGTCATTTTTGTCATTTTTGTCATTTTTGTCATTTTTGTCATTTTTGTCATTTTTGTCATTTTTGTCATTTTTGTCATTTTTGTCATTTTTGTCATTTTTGTCATTTTTGTCATTTTTGTCATTTTTGTCATTTTTGTCATTTTTGTCATTTTTGTCATTTTTGTCATTTTTGTCATTTTTGTCATTTTTGTCATTTTTGTCATTTTTGTCATTTTTGTCATTTTTGTCATTTTTGTCATTTTTGTCATTTTTGTCATTTTTGTCATTTTTGTCATTTTTGTCATTTTTGTCATTTTTGTCATTTTGTCATTTTGTCATTTTTGTCATTTTTGTCATTTTTGTCATTTTTGTCATTTTTGTCATTTTTGTCATTTTTGTCATTTTTGTCATTTTTGTCATTTTTGTCATTTTTGTCATTTTTGTCATTTTTGTCATTTTTGTCATTTTTGTCATTTTTGTCATTTTTGTCATTTTTGTCATTTTTGTCATTTTTGTCATTTTTGTCATTTTTGTCATTTTTGTCATTTTTGTCATTTTTGTCATTTTTGTCATTTTTGTCATTTTTGTCATTTTTGTCATTTTTGTCATTTTTGTCATTTTTGTCATTTTTGTCATTTTTGTCATTTTTGTCATTTTTGTCATTTTTGTCATTTTTGTCATTTTTGTCATTTTTGTCATTTTTGTCATTTTTGTCATTTTTGTCATTTTTGTCATTTTTGTCATTTTTGTCATTTTTGTCATTTTTGTCATTTTTGTCATTTTTGTCATTTTTGTCATTTTTGTCATTTTTGTCATTTTTGTCATTTTTGTCATTTTTGTCATTTTTGTCATTTTTGTCATTTTTGTCATTTTTGTCATTTTTGTCATTTTTGTCATTTTTGTCATTTTTGTCATTTTTGTCATTTTTGTCATTTTTGTCATTTTTGTCATTTTTGTCATTTTTGTCATTTTTGTCATTTTTGTCATTTTTGTCATTTTTGTCATTTTTGTCATTTTTGTCATTTTTGTCATTTTTGTCATTTTTGTCATTTTTGTCATTTTTGTCATTTTTGTCATTTTTGTCATTTTTGTCATTTTTGTCATTTTTGTCATTTTTGTCATTTTTGTCATTTTTGTCATTTTTGTCATTTTTGTCATTTTTGTCATTTTTGTCATTTTTGTCATTTTTTGTCATTTTTGTCATTTTTGTCATTTTTGTCATTTTTGTCATTTTTGTCATTTTTGTCATTTTTGTCATTTTTGTCATTTTTGTCATTTTTGTCATTTTTGTCATTTTTGTCATTTTTGTCATTTTTGTCATTTTTGTCATTTTTGTCATTTTTGTCATTTTTGTCATTTTTGTCATTTTTGTCATTTTTGTCATTTTTGTCATTTTTGTCATTTTTGTCATTTTTGTCATTTTTGTCATTTTTGTCATTTTTGTCATTTTTGTCATTTTTGTCATTTTTGTCATTTTTGTCATTTTTGTCATTTTTGTCATTTTTGTCATTTTTGTCATTTTTGTCATTTTTGTCATTTTTGTCATTTTTGTCATTTTTGTCATTTTTGTCATTTTTGTCATTTTTGTCATTTTTGTCATTTTTGTCATTTTTGTCATTTTTGTCATTTTTGTCATTTTTGTCATTTTTGTCATTTTTGTCATTTTTGTCATTTTTGTCATTTTTGTCATTTTTGTCATTTTTGTCATTTTTGTCATTTTTGTCATTTTTGTCATTTTTGTCATTTTTGTCATTTTTGTCATTTTTGTCATTTTTGTCATTTTTGTCATTTTTGTCATTTTTGTCATTTTTGTCATTTTTGTCATTTTTGTCATTTTTGTCATTTTTGTCATTTTTGTCATTTTTGTCATTTTTGTCATTTTTGTCATTTTTGTCATTTTTGTCATTTTTGTCATTTTTGTCATTTTTGTCATTTTTGTCATTTTTGTCATTTTTGTCATTTTTGTCATTTTTGTCATTTTTGTCATTTTTGTCATTTTTGTCATTTTTGTCATTTTTGTCATTTTTGTCATTTTTGTCATTTTTGTCATTTTTGTCATTTTTGTCATTTTTGTCATTTTTGTCATTTTTGTCATTTTTGTCATTTTTGTCATTTTTGTCATTTTTGTCATTTTTGTCATTTTTGTCATTTTTGTCATTTTTGTCATTTTTGTCATTTTTGTCATTTTTGTCATTTTTGTCATTTTTGTCATTTTTGTCATTTTTGTCATTTTTGTCATTTTTGTCATTTTTGTCATTTTTGTCATTTTTGTCATTTTTGTCATTTTTGTCATTTTTGTCATTTTTGTCATTTTTGTCATTTTTGTCATTTTTGTCATTTTTGTCATTTTTGTCATTTTTGTCATTTTTGTCATTTTTGTCATTTTTGTCATTTTTGTCATTTTTGTCATTTTGTCATTTTTGTCATTTTTGTCATTTTTGTCATTTTTGTCATTTTTGTCATTTTTGTCATTTTTGTCATTTTTGTCATTTTTGTCATTTTTGTCATTTTTGTCATTTTTGTCATTTTTGTCATTTTTGTCATTTTTGTCATTTTTGTCATTTTTGTCATTTTTGTCATTTTTGGTCATTTTTGTCATTTTTGTCATTTTTGTCATTTTTGTCATTTTTGTCTTTTTTGTCATTTTTGTCATTTTTGTCATTTTTGTCATTTTTGTCATTTTTGTCATTTTTGTCATTTTTGTCATTTTTGTCATTTTTGTCATTTTTGTCATTTTTGTCATTTTTGTCATTTTTGTCATTTTTGTCATTTTTGTAATTTTTGTCATTTTTGTCATTTTTGTCATTTTTGTCATTTTTGTCATTTTTGTCATTTTTGTCATTTTTGTCATTTTTGTCATTTTTGTCATTTTTGTCATTTTTGTCATTTTTGTCATTTTTGTCATTTTTGTCATTTTTGTCATTTTTGTCATTTTTGTCATTTTTGTCATTTTTGTCTTTTTTGTCATTTTTGTCATTTTTGTCATTTTTGTCATTTTTGTCATTTTTGTCATTTTTTATCATTTTTGTCATTTTTGTCATTTTTGTTAATTGTGTTTTTTGCTTCTTTTATGCGTGTTTTAGTTTATTTTTTTTTTTATGATTATGTTTGTCATATGTCTTGCTTATGAAGTATGTAATTTTAGAAACGATGCAACGGATTATTGCGAGAGAGAGCAAAGAGATTGTTACGAGAGTACTTAGACAAATCCAATTCGCGCATAAATCGTCCCACTAATCAGGCAGTGAAAAATGGAAGCCATGAGTTTTATTCCATACAAAAATCTACAAATTTAACTATTGTGGACAATTGATGCGACTTTGTGTTTTTTATGTGATAAAAATCGATTCTCATGCCAACAAAATATGCTAAAAATTATTTGAATCTGTTGGTAAATTCTGAGAAGTAGAGCGACTTGCACTGTTACACGATAATTTTATGAAACAGAAGATAAAAGGAGTTGGAAACTGTAACAAAAACGAAATTTCCCTGAATTGGCTGCATTTCCATTGAACAGCAGAGCAGCTGCTTTCTCAACGGCTCAGTAATTTTCTATATCTGAAACGACATCTTCACATGAAAACATCATTACGGCAACAAATTAAGACATACCGCCGACATGAAATCAAATTTTATTCCGCTCTCCCAGTTCGAGTTTGTTTTTGTCGTTTCTGCCACCAAAATGAACGAGCAAAAGTGCTACTCGTGATTTGCATGTCGCATCCGTAGTGTAAACAAATCAACAGAACACGTCATTAATCCTCTCACGCCCCCCAAAATGTTCCGATATGGTTATGTAGTGTTTGTGCCGATCCGCGGATTGCTTCCTGCTTTCCTGCTTTGGGCGCCACGTGCATGATTTTTAGCTGTAGTAGGTGTATGTAGATTGGAGGTGAACCCTTGCTGGGACCCAACTGGAGCCCAAAAACGTGTAATTTGTTCATAAATAAATCAGCCTTCTCGGAAAGGTTGTGCGGTGAACCCGAATTCACACCAGCTAGCAGCCAGCAGCCAGGAATGGTACAGAAGCAACGAGCAAGAACCATTTGCAGCAACAAGAGTTGAGAAAAACACCCCAACCCTTATCGTGTTATGGGCAAAAAAGCGCGGTACAAATAAATCGTACGGCATGGAAAAAAAATTCCCCTCCCGGAAAGCTGTTTGTCACATGTTCAAAAAACAACATGACAGCCCCATGAATGCGACACACTGACTTCTGTCGGGGAGATCGCTCCCTGTCGATGAAAAACAAATCATGAAAATAGGCTACGGCTTCAGCAAAACAGTAACAACGCCTCGTGTCCCAACATCAAAGTCTAAAGGGGGAAAAAATCTCGAGCTTTTCCATCTGTTTGACTTCCGATAATGAAATCGCTATAAGATGATCGTTTGTATAAGTACCAGCTGGAGGTTTTTTTCCGCTGCTCATAACATCAAATGAAAATAAATATCCTGAAAAACAACTTAAACGATGTCTTAAAAAATTAAATTTACTTGTCGCAAAAACCGTTTAACCCTCATCCGCATTAGATTTCATTACCCTAATCAGCACTAGGAGTTTCAAATTGACACCACAAGCTCAAATCGTTATAATTTTTGGCGTATTCAACCGATCTAAACAAAACTTACATCAAAAGAAACCTTGTAATGTCAGTAAAATATGTTTAGAACATTATATAAAGCTAAAGTTACCAGTTTTCTCGTTATTCAGTATGAAAGAAAAAAAATCCGAAAAAACATGCCTCACGAAAACTGCTGCAGTTCATATATTACACATCCAAAAAAATATTTGCCTTATGCATATGCAAGCTGAAGTTAATGCCTACATCATGAAGACAAGAAATATTTTTTTAAATTTTTTTAATGAAATGGTCACAAAAAGTTAAAAAAAAAGTGGTCTAAAAAACCTACTTATCATTCGATTGCTAGTAAATACTGTTTGAGCGATGGTAGAGTTTTAGAAAAAAATATGACAACAAACTTTATTGAAAATCTAACATTTTGCTGTCTTTAGTTTTTTGATTCAACAAAAATTGATATTACTGGAATTTTTCAAAGTTCACTACTTTGCGCAATTTTTTTACAAATTGAAATTTCATCTCTTTTTGTGGTCCACCGTCAGGTTGTACCCGGATTTTCAGTGCTTTCACTTTGTATGGACCAATCAAAAGTATATTCATTGGAAAGCAAATTTAATCTTTATTCTAGTGAGGTGCAACAAATCACGCTGTGAGATTTCACAAAAATATGAAAATTATAAACGTAAAATCATTCCTGAATTTCTAGAACTTTAAGCAGCGCGTCCAGCAAAACGTGTTTGTTTGCTCTCCCAGTAGGTACGGTGGGTGGTGATTCGGGCAGAAATTTTCTATTGACAGTAGTTCTCGTTTGCTAGTCTCGTTTGTCAAAATGACACCCAAAGTCGGAAAAGGGAGTTTTTTTGTCCAGGCTTCCAGGGTTCGTCCATGAAAAAAGTAAAGATGCAATATTGAAGAACTTTTTAATTCATTTAGGGTCACCGAAGAAATTTTTGTATTTTGAAGCTTCTGAAAAAAGTTACAAGCCTTCAAACTTGCAATGGTGTCAAAATGACACCCTAATGCGGATGAGGGTTAAAGAGGAGAGTTGATCGAAATTTGATAAAAAGTCGAAGAAAACATTCCTTGGGTTGGTAATCATTTTCTAATAGATTCTTGTTTTGAGAATCTTCTAGGTCCTCTGGTAAGTATGATAATTTTTTTTAAAATAATTTCATGAATCTGATAAAAAAGTAATATTTAAGTTTCAACTCCATTGGGAACAAACAGTCTACCAGGTTGGAAAAGATTGTTTCACAGTAAATGCTTTCCTGAAAAAAGCGATGGTTTTTGCCCGGATGATTTAAACTTTTTTTAACATACACAACAATCGTCTTTAAGGGCTTGTGAATAGCTCAGTTGGCAAGTCCGTTGTCTCCTGAGCCGATGAGTTCGAGCCCAAGAGTAAATATCGAACACAGTTGTACTGGATGAGTTTTTCAATAACTGTTCGCCGACTGCAACGTTAACCCTTCATTTCATGATTTTTTATTTTTTCTTGAAAAAATTCTCAATGGTTCGCAATGATGTGTACATGAAGGGAAAAATAATGAAAAAATCAAATTTTCACACATTTCGAGTATTTAGCCAAAATTTTAATTGTTGCAAATTTGCAACAACATGAAATGGTTATACCTTTTTGTTCCTCACACAAGACAGCTAGATATAAATGTTTACTCTAAGTTTATCTTGCACTAACCATAATTTTAGCTGAATAACTTCGTAAACCTAGTGTCTGGACACCATTTAGATGGGGATAGAACCTATGTATGCCGGTTATCCACCATGGGTGCACGAATTCACCGCAGTTCCTACCTAAGTATGTGCTTACATGCATTATTGAGATTAATAAGATTGACAAATCTCCAGTTCTTTTTCAGTAACTTCATTTTTTTGTGAATGATTTTATGTGGTTTTATGATCATCGTGTTCATGGTTCTTTAGCGCAATATACAACAATCTAAAAAAAAGTTCATTCTCGGCTGACAACAATGAATTATAAAACTACTAGCTGACCCGGTGTGCTTTGCTACACATTCCAAAAATAAATGTAATTTGTAAAAATTCATTCAAATTTAGATTTTTGTAAGCATTTTTTAAGTCAACCATCATAGTTCAGATCCAACAACTTTGAAATGAGAGCTGCAGTTGGAGTTCCGAATTGCAATTCAAAGATTGTATATATTATTTACTGAAACTTGATCTCTTAATTTGTTTTTCAAGATCTGAAATTTGTACTCTTTTTTTAAAGCTTCATAATGACTTAAATAATGTAAAAATTTATGGATTTTTCACCTTTTTCCAAAGTGGAAAGTTACGAACTTCCATAAAAACATTTTTAACATCTTTTTTTGAGGTATGCCAAATATCCGTACGCAAAAAACCCTCTTATAAAATGTGGTTCCTTCTTTGAAAAGCTCTTTATCTTAAACTAACATGGGAGCTCCCCCATCTTTTCCAATTTTGTCTCCCACTACTTGAAGAAGGTAGGCTGATTAACCCGGCTCGATTTTACATAAATTTCTGATTGGAAGAAAAAGATTCGCATTGTACTTTATGGAGAAAAGCTATAGAAATTTAAAAAAAACGATGAAAAGGTTTTTTAATAACCATTTTCAAACAGCTTTTTTCAGCACCCTCGCCCTTCGAAGCAGTTTGAATATCTATCCTTTTTGCACCAAAATAATGTTAAAAAATGTTTCGCCATATGCCAAACTCGTAAACGTGAGACATTATAGCTTGAAGTTTTCCCAAACAACTCTTATCATGGTATGAAAATTATCGATTTTATACAGTGCAAATTTCTCTTTTTTAAATAAATTTATTAAGGCAAAAGTATCAATTGCATCACTAAATAATTTCTCCGTGTTTTTTTATTTTCTCTGCAAAGTTTATTTTCAGATGCGTAAGAGTAATTGCTTTAAAATTGATCTGATACGTACTTCTGTTTGTTTGTTTTATCAAGTTTCATTGATATATGGATATATTTACAGTATTCCTGCAGTATAAATTTATGTTTGTTACTCCACTTTTAACGAATGCTGTTCAGAGCAAATGACCTTCATTACAAAGACAGTTAAAAATTTTTAATACCCATTTGCGTATCAACATTCAGAATACCCCTACTGGTCGATCCAACATATTGAATCATTTTGAAGATGAATTTGTTAAAAGTTCGACGTTTGCCCTTGCCCCACCGTGTAAGGTGACAGGAGGAAATATTATTTTTAACACTTTAAGGGTATACTTAAAATTACTTTTAAAAATTTTTGATTCCAGTTGAATATCAGTTCTAAAGTCTCACTTTTCGAAAAAGAAGCGAATCAAAAGTCTCTTTTATGCAGCCATGTAACAAAAAACACTTTTCATGTTAAGTACGTACTTGAACTGGTATGTAAGCAAAAAGTACGATGTTTTTTTCAGAATTATTTAGAAGCAGAAGCTCCCGTTTTCATTTCTTAATTCGTTTTGTGTATTTGGGCAGAAGTAAAAATTTCTAGAAGAAAACATAATTTTTTATTTTTTTGTAACAGAGAAAAGTTGAACGTTTGAACATGCTCTAGTCTTCCTTGAATGAAAATTCTTTCGGAAAATGAATTCCCTCACTTTTTATCAATAAAAATAAGTTTATTTCACTGATACCTTTCACTTATGCACACGTCAGTCCTATCTTATCCAATTTAAAGAAAAGGCTCTTGATCAGTTCATGTGTCGGATCGGATTTTTTTATTTTCTTCAAATTTAAATGGCGCTTGATAAAACTTGTTCATGTTCAACAAAATGTTTCCGATCTATCTCTGTAGAAAACATCTTATTCATATTTCTGTTATTAATATGATTCAAAAATAACCTTGTAGGAAAAATGGGTTAAAAAATTGTATGTTAATTCTTAACTTTCTGTATTTTTTTTTCAATGTTTCGCAAAGTGTCATACCATTATTTCATTAGCATCAGAACTAAATTTATATTTTTTATACAACAATTGCTACCTACATTAACACGAACTATTTTTTCAAATCTTTCAATTGCTTTTGATTCGATTGATAAAATACCAATCCGTGTCACATCTAGGTGTCATTTATTTCCACGTGTTGAAAAAACATATCTAGGTTGCATATCGCCCCCACGTGCATAAGAAATATAGGTACTTGGTTGAGAAACAGACGCCTAATAGTTAAATTTTTCCAGCGATCAACGAACAGTATGCTTTGGTTACTATCCACTTGCGACGACGTTTGCTTGACCACAGAGACGAAAAACAAACCGCTCAAAGAAAAGAAAATCTCTAAAAATGGATTCAATGACTTTTCAATTTCAGATTTTTGCAAAAATAATGTATAAGTTTTATTCGATCGGCAAAATGTCAATCTGGATCACATCTAGGCGTCATTCATAACCATGTGCTGTACAAATGAGCTAGGAATCAAGTAGAAAAAATCACATCAAGGCTTCATATTGCCATCCTTGCATTGAAAATATGCTTGGTTGAGAAATTCGCGCCAAAATATTCCCACTGATCAGTATGCTATGTCATGGTTACTGTCCTCTCACGACGTTGGCTCGCGACGCCTCGACCTTGGAGACGAAAAACAAACCGCCGAAAGGAAAAAAAAATCTCGAGAAAATGGATGTCATGACTTTAATTTGTTTCGAAAAACTACAAATTTTGTATGGAAGCCTTCCCTCCCTTAAGTCGGAGCGGTTTGTAACTATTATAGAAACCATCCCCGGCCCCAAAAACTCTAAGATGCCAAGTTTCACGATGATCGGTTCAGTAGTTTCCGAGTCTATAGGGAACAGACAGACAGACAAACATTCATTTTTATATATATAGATTTACTAGCAGACCCGGTAAACTTCGTCTTACCATGTTCAATTTGGCGTCTATTTTCTATTTTCCTAGTTTTCATTACATTTCCCTTCTTTCCCTTTACTCGAATCGTCCCGCTCAATTCTATCAAAATTAAACCAAAGAATTTAAACTCAACGGGTCTTTTAAATCCAATTTTTGTCACTTGTTAAATAAATAACTGTATGTTGATAATAAGTATGTTTCATTTGCTGTATTCCATTCAGTAGATTTATTTCGTTTTGTTATATTGTTTTTAATATCGGGACAATTTTTGGAGTATTTGCCGAATATTTTGCCTAACGCAGCGCTTTCAGCTCCCAATAAGCTTTGGAGGGTGTATTTTTTAGAGCTGTAGAAATGAAACACATAAGAAAAGATTTTTTACTAACCATTTTAAAACAGCTTATTATTTACCATCCTCATGCTTCGAAGGAGTTTGAATTAAAATCCATATTTTCACCAAATCATTTCCAAAAAGTTTCGCATGATACTTAAGTTATAGACTTTACACATTTCAACTTAAAGTGTTCCCAACAGCACTTGTCATCGCATTAAATCTGGTGATTTTGTGTATTGCTAATTCCTTTTTTTTATTCAAGCAAAAAATGCAAATTAATTCCTTTGAACTTTAAACCAATGAATCAAAGAAACGATTGGTTTTGAAAAGAGGAAAACATATGTTTAGATATATTCACCCATTATTTTAAAGATTTTTATTGAAGCAGTTCTGATTTCAAAATTTCCTGAAAATTGTTGGTGGTGATCTGCGATTTCATTTAGGATTATGTCATATTTTTAAGGTTTAATAACATTTAATTGGAAAGCAGATTTTTTTTTTATTTAATACATCGAAAAAAAAAAATCTGTTCAGGCTTCGGTAGTTTCATGAGTTCATTTTGTTTCATTAGTTATGTTGACAAAAAGAAATATCGAAGTATACATTTATCCCATTTATTGGGGCAAGTGAAACACATAGGTCTTTTTCAGATGCGTCAGTGAAAAGAATTTAAAATGAATTTAATACTTGTTCTTGTTTGTCTGATTTATCAACTTTCATTGCTATATCCTAAGTTTTTCTCCGGAATAAATTAATGCTTGGTACTTCAATTTCACTGAATGCTGTTCAACCAAAAGACCTTTATAATAATTTTGAATATCAGCTTCAGATTCAACACTCGGGATATCCTTTCTGGCCATTTTGAAGATAAAATTCTTAAATTGTAGATGTTTCATAGCTCAATTGTGCGTTTTCATTTATTCCACCTAAGAAATTACAGGAATCAATATTATTTTTAACACTATCAGGTCATATTAAAAGTTCATCATAAAAATCTGCTGCCCCTGGAATATCAATCACAAAAAAGTGAATCAAAAGTCTCTTCTATAAAGCCAAAATATGTAAAACAAAAACACACTTTTTATATTAAGTTTGTACTTGAATTGTGTGTAAACAAACAGTGAACGTGTAAACAGTTTTTTGGTGTATGATTTTAAAAAAAGATTTAAGTTTATTTAATCAAATTTTTTTTGGGCCCAACAATTTTTAGATGAAGAAATAATAATAATAATAATAATACATTTTTTGTAAAAGTTGACAGTTTGCACTTGCTCTAGTCTACTTTCTTAATTGAAAATTCTTCCGGAAAATGCATATCCTAACTTTTTGTTATTAAAAAGTAGATTAAATTAAATTTATTTATTTATTTATTGATCTTTATTCATGTAACATAAGATCTCAGATCTTTTAATGCTTGATTATTTTATTGATAACTTCAATTTACGTTTGCAGAAAATCAAATTCGGCCTTTTAAAACTTCAATCCTATCTAATCTATTTCAAAGAACAGACTCTTGTTGAGAGGAAGAATGACCAAGTTGGTTAAAATCCTCTATAAATAAACAAAATAGAATAGAATAGACTCTTGTTCAGTTAATGTGTCTAGCGTTCTAGGCGTGTTGGATTATACGAAATAGAATGTAAAGCTCCCAATTTTTTATTTTCAAACGTCCGCAAAGTGTCATAACAATCATAACATTATTTCATATTTATCTTTACCAAATTCATATTTTTTGGACAACAGTTTACTACTTAAATTAACACGAATTAAAAATGGTTTTGATATTTGAAATCTTTATATGGTTTTGATTCGATCGATAAACAAATATTATATGTTTTATTCGATCAGCAAAATGTCAACCTGAGTCACATCTAGGCGTCATTCATAACCATGTGAGCTAGGAATCAAGAACAAAAAAAAATCACATCAAGGCATCATATCGCCACCACTTGCATTGAAAATATGCTTGGTTGAGAAATACGCGCCAAAATATTCTCACTGATCAGTATGCTATGCCATAGTTACTATCTTCTAACGACGTCAGGTCGCGACGCCTCGACCTTGGAGACGAAAAACAAACCGCCCAAAGGGAAAAAAAAATCTCGAAAAATGGATGCCATGACTTTCATTTCATTCAAAAAACTACAAATTTCATAATTACGGACAATTGATGCGACTTTGTGTTGTTTTTATTCGATATAAACCGATTCGCATGGCTACAGAAAATTCTAAAAATAATTTCATTTGAATCGGTTGGGTTATTTCGGAGGAGTAGTACTACAAACACCGTTACAAGAGAATTTTATATAATAGATAACAGAAAAAGTGATTGTGGTATATGGTATACTTATTTGCAAAGAACCAAGTTACTTGAAAATCAGGGAATACAAATTGTTGAAGAAACAATTTGCATTGTTTATTGAAACACCAATAATAAAAAAAAAACAAAAAACAATATTTTCAATATTTCTTAATAAAGAAAACCGATGAATAAAATACCTTCAAAATGCACTCATATAACTTTTGTTGATTTTTTTAAATCACAGGTTTATTTATTAAGGCTTTTTACTTATAAATTTCATTTTGCCTAGTGGATCACTATTTAATCCAAGTTAGTAGAGGAAGGAACCATAATAGTTGCGGTGACTCAACTGTTAGCTTTGATTCTAATTTGGAAGAGGGAAGGGGAACGTTTAGGGCTCAGTATCGAAAACGATTTTCCGATGGTACACATTCAGAAGAGTTAACGGAATTATAAGTAGGACTAAAATGAAACTGCTATTTCACCATCATGCACCGTTTCCTTATCACATTCGTTCTGAAAACATAAATACTGTTTGAATCATAAAAAGTTATTGAAGCACATTATGAAACTCATGTTACAAACTAGGGTACTACATTGTATAATGTTGAGAACATGTAATGCATTTGCTTTTAAAAATTCAATGTACTAGTATGGAAAAAAGTATGTTAATAATTAATTTACTAAAAATGCGAAAATATTTATTTCGAACCCAGAAAATCTTTCCCGGGGATCACAATATAATATTTAAAATCATAGGAACACAGCGCTTGTTGTATTTGAAAAATTAAAGATTCAAACTATTACTACAAATACATCAACTACTCAAAAGTCACAAATTTGTACTAAATAAGACCCTTTGAAAATATATTATCGAACTTAATAATCTGAGAATACTTTTGCAAACATACTTAGGCAGAAACTGCGGTGCATCCATGGCGGTGCACCCATGGTGGATAACCAACACACATACATATGTGACCCTTTGAAAGTACAATTTTTCAACTTTTATGCAGGATTTCTAACGAGGTTTCGTAATTAATGCCATTTTTTTTACTTTATGATACTTATGGTTGATGATCTAGTCAAAAGGATTTTTTACTGTTTTTTCCCATATTTCTACAGTTGGTAGCCATTTTGTTCAGTTAGAGGCTAAGGTATCTGCATTATTTTAAAAAATGTCTCGATAACATGATAATATAACATTAAAATAATAATACTTTCATCGGGAAACATATACACTATTTGAACGATGAAACTTACGAAAACACACTTTGTAGCCCATATACGTAACTAAAGGTGCTACCATTGCATGATGTTGCAAATTTGCAACAATTAATAAAAGGCCATTATATCAGACAAAAATAAAAAAAAATCTTCAAATTGTATTCAATTGTGTTAATTGCATTACTGAAAATGCGAAAATATTTTTTCCAGTCATTTTTTTTTCCTTGGTGCGAATTGGATTAGGTCAAAATTCTGAAAAATAAGCCTATTTTAACATTTCATATTTTTCAGATTGAAGTTGGTCTAGTTTGTACATATATACTCGGAAAGTCATTTTTTTTGATTGAATGGTATTTTGAAGTTAGAAATATTATTGTCATGAAGAAAAAAGTTGAATATTTGAATTTCTGCATAATTTACAACAGCTTTAATTAATTGTTGCAAATTTGTTACTTTATGAAACGAAGGGTTAATATAAATTCGCGAATGCCATAAAGATGGTAAAACGACTATAATCGAAACAAAAAAAAAACAATCGTTTAAAAAAGAAATCCAATGGATGACTACCTTCGAGATAATTAACAATTGAATGATTATCTTTTCCAAAACGTCTTACAACCAACTTTGGAAAGAATTGTAATTCCCTTACCCCTTTGACTGTGTTGTTATTAAAACTTGCGTATGTTTACAATCAGATGGAAATCAGAGGAAACATGAATTGTTTTTCAATAATAATCTCGTTTGTTCAAAACAAGTTTTTTAACAAATATAAGAAGAAAGATTTCGAAAAATATCTGAAGTGTCATAGGTATGTTGAATAAATTCGTCATTCTCTCTGCTCGTGCTAATATACAGACATCGTCTAGCTATGCTATATTGTTCGAATTGTGATTTTTTCTACAAACGTTATTTTAAAGATACCTCCTACGATTCAAAAGAAGAGAGTTTCAAATAAAATTGGAAATTTATTTATGTTACAATTTATGTGTGTGTCGCAGGCTGCCGCCCGTGGCGTAGACGATTACCTTTAAGTCTTCTAAGCCAACAGGCATGAGATTGAATCCGGCATACATAGTACCGTAAATTGGGGGAACTTTGATCACTTTTTTCATTCATTTTAGAATATTTTGGTAGGGGTTGTTTATTCGTAATACCTGAAAGCTTTAAAACCCTTACTGAGGTGGGGAGATTCAAACATGATCATGGATTGCAGTAAATTAAAATGACATTTGTGGTCATAATTAAATGTTTGTTACAAAACCAGATTTTGAGTTTCGGGGTAACTTTGATTACTATGGTTTTTACGTATCTCAACATCTTCAAATTTATTGTTTTGATGCCATTAAGCACAGAAGGCTCAAAACATCGATAACAGTAATTTTTTGTTTGGACTCAATTGAATTTTTCAGCGTTTTCTTTCAAAAACAAATATACTCGAATGATGGACAATGTTGCTGCATACATTTAGGGGCAAAAATTATAAACATTTCTCAATATTTTTTGGCCTCGAAAACAAATAAAATTATACCTTCATGCAATTCCCTAAGTCCTCTTACTGTTCCCACGTTCTTTTTTTCTTCAAACTGTACCATTTGATAGGGTTTTTAGCCATTTTTCCTATAAAGGCTTTTTCATGGAAAATGACCGTTTTTTTTAATATCCAAAAATTATCATCAAGTGACCATAAAAATAACACATAAACTTAACTTAAACCAAGAAAAATAGTTGAACTTTCACATTAAACAACACATTTGCCCCTAAATGCTTAAATTTGATCAGGAGAGATGATTGTTTGTGAGCCTTTAAAAAACCAGATATTTGATTATTTTAGAATTATATTTTAAGTTATATAAAAAATATCCTAATAAAAACCAAATTTAGCTTATTTGTAACTCAATTCATAGGCTTTCAAACGTAAAGAACAGTTTTCAGATATTTCAACCTTATACATAGTTAATGATGATTATCTGCAAAAATTTCATGTTGATCCAAGTTACCCCGCTGATCAAAGTTCCCCCAGTTTACGGTACTTTTTCTGTGGGATTGTGATGATAGTAAGATACTAGCTATCATATTCCAAAAGATTTACAAACAAGTGTTAAGTTAATGAACCTTCTTCGAGGAAACATAAGGATTCATTGAAATCCAATATGTGTTGGAGCTCGTTTTTACAAACCTGTTTGTGTTTCTAATGACTTGAAAAATACTGATAAATTTTAATAAAATTTAAAACTAGTAGATGCAGAGTTTTCTTTTCTACTTGATATTCATTTTGGGGCCGCTCACATACTACGTGGGCAACTAAGGGGGAGGAGAGGGGTGGTTTTCGAAAATGTTAACGCTTATTCACGGTGAGAGGGGTAGGGGTTTGATCAATGTTCACATGGACTATCTATAAATACTTCTAAAATACTTTTTAAAATATGGGATCAAAAATACACCTGAAGAAGAGGATATAAAAATTTCAATCGCGATCTGAGCTAACTATGAGCCAAAAATGCGCTAAATTAGGCATTGCGCTATTTTTTTTCCTTGTATGGGAGAGACCACTGCGACCAGTAGTTTGATCTATTGTGGTATTTTCCCCGCGTTACTATATGCTTTCAGGTTCACCTGCACTATGTGTTGAAGTGACAGTTGATTGCTGAAGAAACAATTTATCCCAATCGGGTATGATATCAAAGATGTATGATATAACCTTCTTAGGGCTGATATGCAACCATACGTCTTGTGCGCTTATTCACTTTGCCCCAAGAACACGCTCTCTCCTATTTAGGAGGGCGCAGCAGTTTCATAGAAGATGCCCTGCAGTTTCTTTTTCGAACCCGCAAAATCGCAAAAAGTTGCCAAATCAACCGCTACAAATGTAATCAAAGTGATTGGGGAACGTTTGTCGACAGCCAGGAAGTCTGGATCGGGAGGAAATCGAAAACCGGAAGCCGCTGAGACGACAAAGAGAGTTGCCGGTAGTTTCAAGCGAAACCCTAACCTCTCTCTCCGAGATGCCGCAAATATGCTGGGTGTATCGTCTACAACCGTGCATCGAGTCAAAAAACGAGCCGGACTATCGACTCCAAATGGCGATGATATACAAAATACGACGGCCAAAGCGCGATCCCGGAGGCTGTACACGACGATGCTGACGAAGTTTGACTGCGTGGTAATGGACGACGAAACCTACGTCAAAGCCGACTTCAAGCAGGTTCCGAGACAGGAGTTTTATACGGCAAAAGGAAGGGGAAAGGTATCAGATATTTTCAAGCACATGAAACTGTCAAAGTTCGCGAAAAAATTTCGGGTTTGGAAAGCCATCTGTACCTGTGGCTTGAAAAGCAGCATTTTAATAGCTTCCGGGACTGTCAACCAAGAAATTTTCGTGAAAGAGTGTTTGAATAAACGTCTGCTGCCTTTCCTGAAGAAACACGGTTGTTCCGTACTGTTTTGGCCAGATTTGGCATTTTGCCATTACGGTAAAAGGCCATGGAGTGGTACGCCGCCAACAACGTGCAGGTGGTTCCCAAGGACAAGAACCCTCCCAACACGCCAGAGCTCCGCCCAATTGAGAAATACTGGGCTATTGTCAAGCGAAACCTAAAGAAGACCAAAAAAACTGCTAAGGACGAGCAGCAGTTCAAGGCAAACTGGCTTTCTGCGGCGAAGAAGGTGGACAAGGTGGCAGTACAAAATCTGATGGCAGGGGTTAAGCGTAAGGCCTGGCAATTCGGATTTGAAAAAGCGGAAGCCAAACTGAATATTTTTCCTGAATTTTATACTAATTAAACTTGAAAAAGAAAATTAATTTGATTTTTTAAATAAACGATTTCACCGATATACACGCGTTTTCCCTTGACCAAATTTTGACCGTATCACCCTTTACATTGGACAAACAAAAAGAAAGTTAATAGATAGATTCGAAGAACATTTGGTAATTGCCAAATCAGATTCGAAGAAAAAAAATCTTCCCTCACAGAATCCTAGATCTTCAGTAGCATTACACAGCTGTGAAACAGGTCATTTGATCGATCAAGAAAATATTTCTTTACTTCGATCTTTGAATAGTAATTCGCTGAAGTTAGATGTATCGAATTTCAATCAAAGTTCAGCTAAATCTGTTGAACGGAGTCAACGGACCAGGTCATAGTTGGCTGTTCATGTTCTTAGGTAAGAAAAAATATAATTTACCTGACAACGCCCAAAAATGGGCGGGTAACAATAATAATCTACCTGATAACACCCAGAAAAGGATAGGTAGGCCCAAGAAACTGGCAACGGCATATTCGCCGAGCATTCGAAGGTTCTTTTTTACCTACAAATAATTCAGAGCCACCTAGCTTGGACAATTTAAGGGAGGGAAATGATACACTGAGGATGCTAGTAAGTAGCTAGTGAAATAGTAGTATTTGAGTCTTTCAAATACTGTAGCTGAATTCAAAGGAATCTTCGACTACTTAGAAATCATATTTTTCTTCTTGATCTTTGTTGAAGAGTTCCAGAATTTTTGTAATTTTTTTTTCTTTATTTTAGAGACTTTCAGCTTCGGGCTGGTTCGTCTCTTGTAAAATTTGCCCAGATATTATCCGGATTTTGGTTTGGAAATTTGGAATCAGAATGCCCGGATTTTGTCCAGGTTTAAAATAAAACGTATCCTGGATACGTGCGGAAGAACTTCTGGCAAACTTAAGCTAGGTTCACTAGATTTTGACGCAAGTTTTAAGATTTCAATCATCAATGAGAGTAAGTCACCCATTTTGTTACTAAATGATTCTTTACTTAAATCCGAAACACCATTCCTAAGATATGAGATCTAATTTCAAAAGTTTAAATTGAACACGAAAAACAATTTATGTAAAAGAACTTAAAAATAAATAATCACATCGGAATAAAGAAATATTTTTTATTTTCTTTTTAATTTTGATCAAAAATGTAATAGATAAATAAAAGGTCACAGAACCTTCCCCCCTTGTGAGGCAGTTTTTTCTACAGCTGTGATGGTCTTCAAGATTATTTCCTTTTTTTGTGTATGCATAGGTATAGTCATTGTTTATTTTCAAATAAATCTGCCAATTCATTGACAGTGTAAAGAAGATTTTAAATAATTATCATCTCAACTCAACAAACAACGGTCTTTTTCAGGGCCAATAAATTTAAGATAGAGTCTTGTCTTTAAATTTCTAGGTGATGGCATGGGTGGTGGGCGGTGTGTGGTGTGGTTGTGTTTTTTTATATATTAGTTGATCACCCAGGATTGCATTACAAGGCACGGCGATCCACCGCGTCTCCCCAGTAGGCTTCACTGGGTACATGGCATGGGTGCAATTGGTCGACTCTAGACACTATACTACGCCATAAAGTCCATCTGGGACCTCTGGTCATAATTGCCATCCGGACCTGCATCGAAGGCTGTACCCGACATGTGAGACCAACTCAAGTAACCATAAGCATAAAGCCAAAACCCTTAATCAGATTTAAATCAACATTTCTAATGAAAGTAAGCATTATATCTACATTCATAATGCTTTTTAGTTATATATATAAGCATTATTAATGCATAGAAGCAATACACCAAATTAGCACTGATGTTAGCACGATATGCACATATAGAGTTACTCTATAAAGTTAACTAGCATTAAGACTGTAGCACTAAAACCTCCTGTGAATGCTTATATAAAGCTTTTATAAAGCTTTAAATCTTATGTGTGATCCGAAAAATATTTTAAATACGAGTCTTTTTCACCTACCTTATCAGCATCAAGAGTGATCAAATTGTTTAAGGCGCAAGGAAAGATAAAGGCTGCTGCGGGATCCTCGGTTCGAGACTCACCAAAGGTAATTCATAATTCAATTATAATCACTTCTCATTTCATAGAACCCTTCATTAAGAAGGCGTAATCCTTCATTCAGCAGGTTGATTTGATTTTATTTTTTAATTTTTGTTCATTTTAATTAATCAAAGAAAAATTTCCCATTTTGAATTTCCGTTCCACATCAATCATGAACAATCAATTAAATAATTAAAAGGTGTTCTAAGTATGCATTGTTAATGCTTTTATATGGCTGGCGAAAAATGACGTTTTGATGGTGCTCTTATTCAGCATTTATAATGCTTATTGAAGGATATGTTGTGATAGCATTTATTCAGCCCGCTATTTCGCCTTTTAAGCATTAATTCTGCATTATATAAGCATATAGTGCAAAACAAATATTATTTCAGAGATTTATATGGGAATATAGTGTTGCTTAAGGGCTATTTTTTTTTTAAATATGTCTTTATTTGTACCAATTCATCATTACATTTATATTACATTATTACATTAAATTAGGTGTTCAGTTCAATGATGAACTGTCCAGAGCCCTATAGTTTATTAATCACTATAATTTATTTATTTGAATTAATTTTGCTGAGTGCAATCAAGTATTTTTATGTAGGAGAACATCCTGTAATGTCAAAAAATATTTTAAACTTACTACTAAAAACTAAAACTATCCTAAATTAAAACTAATTATAGAGAGAACGAATCTCTGCGATGGAAGACTGCATCGATTTGCCTCTGAAGTTGGAGATGATTTTGTTGGCCATCTCTTCGATCGATTCAATGCCCGCAATCCGATGAAGATCTTCGGTGCTGTGCCAAGGTGGAAGCCGCAAAATCATTTTCAGAACCTTGTTCTGAATCCTCTGGATGGCTTTCTTCCTCGTCGCGCAGCAGCTAGACCAAATCGGAACTGCATACATTATCGCTGGTCGGAAGACTTGCTTATAAATAAACATCTTATTCTTTAGGCACAGTCGGGATTTCCTGTTGATGAGAGAATAAAGAGATTTAGAGTATTTATTACATTTAGATTGAATATCTTCAATGTGATTTTTAAAAGTAAGATTCCGATCAAGTGTGAGTCCCAAGTACTTCACGTGATCAGACCATTCTAATGAAACCCCATTAAAAGTTATGGAATGATTTTCATTAGGTTTTAAAAAATTTGCTCTTGGCTTATGGGGAAATAAAATAAGTTGAGTTTTGGAAGCGTTAGGAGAAATTTTCCACATTTTCAAGTAATTCAAAAAGGAATTTAAATTTTGTTGCAATCTACTGCGTACCACCCGCAAATTTCGACCTTTGGCTGAAAGCAAAGTATCATCAGCAAATAATCTTCTACCTTTTCCTTCTGGTACATCAGGAAGATCAGAAGTAAAAATATTGTATAAGATTGGCCCAAGTATACTGCCCTGAGGGACCCCAGCTCTAATGGGTGTCCTTTCAGAGCATGAATTTTGATAGCTTACTTGTAAGGTTCGGCTAGTCAAATAATTTTGAATAATTTTGGTGAGATATACAGGAAAATCAAATCGAGCTAATTTAGCTACTAAACCTTTGTGCCAAACACTGTCAAAAGCTTTTTCAATATCTAGAAGAGCAACACCAGTTGAATAACCTTCAGATTTGCTAGAGTTAATCATATTAGTTACACTCAAGAGTTGATGTGTAGTAGAATGTCCATGACGAAAACCAAATTGTTCATCAGGGAAAATAGAATTCTGATTAATGTGAATCATCATTCTATTTAAAATAACTCTCTCAAATAGTTTACTTAAAGAAGGAAGCAAACTAATTGGTCGATAACTTGAAGGCTCTGAAGCACTTTTTCCAGGTTTCAAAATCGGAGTTACTTTGGCATTTTTCCATTTATTGGGAAAATAAGCCAAGTGAAAACATTTATTGAAGATTTTAACTAAAAAATTTAAAGTGCTTTCAGGCAACTTTTTAATAAGAATATAGAAAATCCCATCTTCCCCCGGAGCTTTCATATTTTTAAATTTTTTGAAAATCAATTTAAGTTCATCAATATTTGTCTCACAGGAACTTTCAAATACATTTTGCTTAGAAAAAATATCATCAAATTCAAGGGAAATTTGATTTGAGCATCAATTGGACTAACAACGTTTAAATTAAAATCATGAGCAGACTCAAACTGTTGGGCTAATTTTTGAGCCTTTTCTGAATTAGTTAAAAGAAGTTTATCCCCATCTTTCAAAGTAGGAATTGGCTTCTGGGGCTTTTTCAGAATTTTAGTTAATTTCCAAAACGGCTTTGAGTAGGGTTTTATGTCCTCTACTGCTATAGCAAAATTTTCATTACGGATGAAATTTAAACGACGTTTGATCTCTTTTTGAAGGTCGCAATAAATAAATTTCAAATAAGGATCCCTAGTACGTTGATATTGGCGTCGACGAATGTTTTTCAGTCGTATCAAAAACTGAAGATCATCATCAATTAAAGGTTGATTAAATTTATGTTTAACTTTGGGTATTGAAGCGGCTTTAGCATTGACTATTGAAGTTGTCAAATTTTCTACAGCCAAATCAATATCTTCAACTGAATTCAGTGGAACGTTTACATCTAAATTACGTTCAATAAAATTCCTATATCGCTCCCAGTCAGCTTTTTGAAAGTTAAAAGTTGATTTTAAAGGGTTTTCAATGGGACTTTGGGATAAAGAGAAAGTTACTGGAAGGTGGTCTGAATCGAGGTCCGCATGAGTAACTAATTGACTACAATGCTCGCCTAAATCCGTTAGAACCAAATCAATTGTGGAAGGATTTCTAATCGAAGAAAAACAAGTATGCCCATTAGGATATTCAACAGTATAATAACCTGCAGAGCAGTCATTAAATAAAATATTCCCATTTGAATTTGATGAAATATTATTCCAAGATCGGTGTTTTGCATTAAAGTCACCAATAATAAAAAATTTAGATTTGTTTTTGGTGAGTTTTTGTAAATCTCCCTTCAAAAAATTTTTCTGTTCACCGCTACATTGAAAAGGCAAATATGCGGCAACAATTATAATTTTCCCCATAGACGTTTCTAATTCAATTCCAATTGTTTCTAAGACTTTGGTATTGAAAGAAGGAAGAAGTCTAAATTTGAGGCGACTATTGATGACAATAGCTACACCCCCACCTTGTCGATCAAGTCGATCATTTCGCAAAATTTTAAAGAAAGCATTGCTTTTCAAGTTATTGTCCGGCTTTAAAAAAGTTTCAGTGATGGCAGCAATATGTATGTTTTGAGTTTTCAAAAATAAAAAGAATTCATCTTGGTTAGCCAGCAAAGATCTAGCATTCCAATTCATAATATTTAAACATCTATTTGGATCCATGAGAGAATCGTAAAGTCATAATAATTTTGTTAGCATAATTAAAAGAAGTTTGGAAAGCTTCAAACATTGAATTTGCTTTCAACATAAGTTGCATCATTTCCATTAAATTTTGATGCAAAAATTTTAATTTTTCCTCAGTAATCTCACCCAAATCAACAAAATTGTTAGGATCAGAAAATGAAGGAGAAGAACAAGTATTTGAATTTCGGGGATTTTCCCAAGCCTTCGCATGAACGTTGAGACTTGGTTTTTTTCCCATTTTTATTAGTTAAACCTGAAGAGAGAAACCCATTTTCAACCACCTCTGAGAACGATAAACAACGAGTCTGTGGCGCAGAATCAGCACAGGTAACATTAAAAACACTTCGGGTATTACCCAGCCGTGATTCCAATGTAGGCCGAGGCTGACCGCAAACAGGCAGGTTGTTTGCCGGCCCGACGTGTGAAGACGAAACAGAGGAAGGAGGAGAAAAAACTTTTCTGGAAACTTTGGGATTTTTCCTAGAAGCAATAATTTTTGCCCTGATGGGACAGTCTAGCGAATTCGAGGAATGATTACCTGCGCAATTTGCACACTTGAAAAATTCTGTTTGTGGCTTATCACCACCAAAAAGGCATTTAGATTTTTCATGATCGAATGAGCCGCGAAGCATGCATCTGGCATTCATTCTACAATTTTTAGTGCCGTGACAAAAAGCTTGACAACGACGACATTGCGTAATATTTTGAAGGAAATAGGTTGAAGATTTTCGAAAAGGTTCGAATTTGACTCGACAATGAAACATAAGACGAGCCTTTTCAAGAATTTGCAAATTATTAACTTGATTCTTTTTAAAATGGATCAAATAAAGCTCAGGAGCAAAACCAACACTACTGATATTATTCGTGTTGGTTCTTTTCCTCATTTGAATTACTTGAATCGGAGAAAAACCTAACAAAGAATTTAATTCAGTTGTGATCTCATCCGGTGTCTGATCGCCGGTGAGACCACGAAGTACAACTTTAAAAGGACGATCACTTCTTGTGTCGTAAGTAAAAAATTGATGTTTTTTATTATTCAAATAATTTAAAATTTTTTGAAAATCATTAAAAGATTCCGCCAAAATACGAGCAGTTCCCCTTCGACCGATCTGAAAAGAAATCTTCACATCCTTGACGGAAGTGACGATTTCTTTTCGAAAGGCATTGAAGTCAGGAATCGTGATCGTAATTGGTGGAACCTTTTCGTTTTTAAGAGTATAAGAAGAAGAAGGTTTCTTAGTACTCTTATCAGAATTAAATATGAATATTTCCTCATCACCGATGTTATGAAGGACATCGAATGAATTGGAAATTTCAACTTTTTTGGGCGATGGACCTGAATTAGTTTCGGCAATTCGCTTTCTACCAGCTCTTGAGCCGGCCGATGACTTCCCCATGCTGGAAAGAAAAGAGAAAATATGAATAAAAGAAAATGAAAATAATTTTAGCACTGAAAAGTGCTGATGGAAAAACAGGTAAGGAAAAAATAAATAATGTAAAAATGTTCCTGCAGGTACACAGCAACGATACGATGCTCCGGCGTACGTGTTGACGGATCAACGGTACAGATGGAAGTGTGCTTAAGGGCTATGTTTTAGTGGAGTACTCAATTTCAATTCAAAACTCCAGCATATATACCATGCCCCTTGTTACGATTCAAGACTAAGGACCTCTCCACAAACGACTCGAGGTCCGGCCTTTACTCGTAACTCAAGGCTCGCTTGGTTTGCACGACCATCGTGCACTCCGCCTCTGTTTGAGACCACTTCAAGAGACCAATGTCCTCTCCTGTAACGACTCGAGATCTTGGCTCCGCTTATTTGTTTATTTGTTTATTTGTATAAAAAATCAACGGATCACATGTTGATCCAAATGATAACTTAATCCTAAATAACTTATCAAATTTAAAATCTACTCGACACAGTTCTGGACACGTCTAATATTTTCCTTCGGAACACATTTCTCGAAACGTCAAAGTCGAAATGCTCAGAAAAACGATTAAAAGTTTTTAAGATTCCGACAAAAGCGCTGTTGGCCCCAAAGTTGTTCAGACGAATGGGGACGTAGAGCTGCAAATGCTGGTTTCTTTATCCTCAGGGTCGTACACTGAGAGGGACAGCCTCCAGCAGCGTGGGTGAGTCTTTTCTCGATGTCAGCAGGTCAGCCACAACCAGAGCTCGAGTAGCGTTCCTACGAACTTGAAGCGTGTCCAAGTCAATGAGGCGGCAACGATTTTCGTAGCTTGGCAGACGAAACGGATCGTGCCAATTCAGGTGACGTAAGGCATACCGCAGGAAGCGCCGCTGGATAGCCTCGATTCGTTCAGCTCCGTTCTGATAGACGGGGCACCAGACCGCTGATGCGTACTCGAGAATGGAACGAACTATGCAGCAATAAAGACTTTTAAGGCAGTACACGTCTTTGAAGTCTTTGGCCATGCGAAACAGGAATCCAAGGTTTCTAGAAGCTTTGTCAACAACATAGTTCGTGTGAGTCTTGAACTCCAGCCGTTGATCGAGGATGACTCCTAGATCGTTGATGTGTTCTACTCGGGTGATGGTTTAGCTTCCAAGGATGTACTCCGCACGAAGAGTGTGCCGCTTACGGGAAAATGATATAACCGAGCATTTGTTGCGGTTCAACGGCAGGCAGTTAATGTCGCACCAGTGAGCAAATACGGAAAATTGCTGCTGTAAAAAGTCGATATCGTCTTGGTTGTTTATGGCGTGAAAAAGTTTCAGGTCATCAGCATAAGCAAGTTTTGTGCCTTCAAGGGGCGAGAGTGCGCCATTGAAGTAGATTACGAAAATTATCGGTCCTAAATGGCTTCCTTGGGGTACTCTTGAGAGGACAGGGAATTGCCAGGGAAAGGATTCACCAGTTCGAACGGATAATTTCCGTCCCGTTAGATAATTCCGGAGCCAATCTAGTAGAGATCCACAGAATCCTAAGCGTCCGAGCTTTGCGATTGCAATATCATGGTTCACCTTGTCGAACGCAGCTGAGAGATCAGTGTAAATGGCGTCAGTTTGGGTCTTCCTGGCAAAGCAGTCTTGAACGAAAGATGTGAAGCTCAGTAAGTTGGTAGTTGTGGATCGTTTAGGCATGAATCCATGCTGGTCGTCGAAAATGTGAGGCTTACAAAACGAGAAAACAGGATCCATAACGACCAGTTCAAAGAGTTAGGATATCGCGCATAGAGCTGATATCCCACGGTAGTTGCTAACATCTCTCTTGTCCCCTTTTTTATGGACAGGAAACATATGAGCTTCCTTCCACAGTGAGGGAAAAATTGCGTTATCCAGCGATGATTGAAAAATATATTTGATGGGGATCAGCAAAAGTGGCATAAAGCGCTTCAAAAAAGTTGCTGGTATACCGTCCGGGCCCGTTGAGGTAGAATTTTTCAAATTTGCTGTTGTTTTCAAGATGGCTGTATCTTCAATTAGGAATCCATTCAAAAATGAACCTAGAGGTAAAATATTCCGGACAGCCCTGGCTAGTTGCTCTGAAGCAATGCCCTCGGTGGTAAAAACGTTTGCAGGGTCGGAAGCAGCTGTGTTGTTGTCCAGAAACATGTGGGACGGGAGCCCTGTTTCTTTCCGCTGATTTTTTACGTGCTTCCAAAAATTTTTCGGACTGGTCTTGAAGTTTCGCTGGAGCCGATTAAGATAATTCTGGTAGCAGCGCTTACTGGTCTTTTTATAAGTCGAGTTCAGTTTGCGGTATTCATTCTGAGCGTAAAGCGACTTGTGCTTGTTATAGTTACGAAGGGCACGTTTTTTAGCTGTCTTCAGTTGCCGCAGGTCTCTAGTGACCCACGGAGCCCGCAGATAAGCACCTACGCTACGCATTTCGGCACATGGCGATCGATGGTGTAATTAAGGATATTCGTAAATGTCTCTGCAGCTGCGTTGGGATCAGAAAGATCGAGCTCGACTTCCCATTCGATGGATTCCAGAACGCGCAATATAGCCTCGGAATCCATATTCTTGAAATCATTATAGTAAGACGTTTTCTCAATGGGAGAATATAGCCTAGCGGCACCGAGTGAGACCACTAGAGCTGGGTGATGTAGGACGTCTTTGACGAGTGGATCGGGAGCTAAATCGATCGTCGGAATCCTGAACCCTTCGTTAACAAAGCAGAGGTCAAGCATCCTGCCGTTCTCGTTTTCAATGTAATTTATCTGACGTAGAGTCGCTGTGCTTAAGGCATCTAAGTAGACGCTGCAAGGTGCCGTGAAAGAAGAACGCGCAGGATCTGGAAACAGGAATCCGCCTTGTGAAAAGCACCATTTCAAACCAGGCATGTTGTAGTCGCCGATGACGAGGATGTCATCTTCAGGAGAACAAATGGAACTGACTTTAGAGAGGCTACGTGAAAAAGATTCAGCTACAACTAGGTCACTGGAACGAACAGGAGGCACGTACACTACGCACACATAAAGTTTCCGATCACCAATATCGATGCGGGTTCAAAGAATTTCCAGATTAACCCAAGAATCGTCTTCAATAAGCATGGCGGGGAGATTAGATTTAACAGCAAGAAACACACCGCCTCCGGTCGATTTTTTGCTGTTGAGAGAACTTCGATCGCAACGAAACACTGCGTAATTGGAGCCGATAACCTGACTAGATAGAGTGCGGTCGTTGAGCCATGTTTCAGTAAAAGCGATAATTTCGTAGCAGGAACACGAAGTGGCAAGGAAATAGTCAATCAAGCAAGAATTGACACCACCAATATTCTGATAGTATATGTTGATCGAGTCGGCTGATTCAGAAGCAGAACAGGAACGACGATCACTGGAAAGGCAAATTCCATCAGGTGGAGAAGGACTGTCGGTGATGTAATACTTGCCAGATAACGCAGGCTGGAGAACCCCTTCACCACAGACGAACTCAGGGCCGGGACGACTGTTGACGCTGGCTGGAATCATCGCGACTGAGTCGAAGGGCTCAGGGGTCTCCGTAATTCCTAGTTCGTTGCGTCCCGGTTCTGGAGGCCCAGAAGAAGTCGAAGGATTAACGAGGTCCGGAAGATTTGACGGAGTGCATCTGTGGTAGAGTGGAAACAGGATACGCGAGGGGCACGTTCTTAACATAAATTGGTACTTGCCTGGAGAAGAGGCCTGGAGAACCCCATCACCTCCAACGAACTCAGGGCCAGGACGACTGAAGACGCAGGCAGGAAACAGCGCGACTGAGTCGAAGGGCTCTGGGGTCTCCATAAAGCTCAAGTCGATGCATCCTGGTGTTGGATCCCAAGAAGAAAACGTCGAGGCACTTGCGGCCAATAAATGTTGGTAGCCCTCGAAGCGTCTGTGATGGTGTAAGATATTATCACACAGAGATAATGTTCTCGAAGAAAATAAATACTTGCCTGGGAATGCAGGCTGGAGAGCCTCATTACCACGGTCGAACCCCCGGGGTGGGACGGCTGATGACGCTGGCTGGAAACTGCGCGACTGAGTCGAGGGGCTCTGAGGTCTCCAAAGTGCTCAATTCGTTGCGTCCCAGTGCAGACACCCAAGAAGCAGCGCGTACTTCGAAGGCATCGGTGCTGTAAATGACCGAACCGCGCTTAGTTTGGCTCGAGGCCTTCTCCGTGTGCCGGTCGAGAGCAGTTTATTCTGGACACGCGCTTGTCACAGCACACGTCCGAGACTTCACGAAACTACTCGTATGATTCCCGGTGAAGACGTCATCCTACATCCACAAAATATAACCGGTAAATATAATCTATTCTGATTGATCCTATTAAATATCTTTAAGACTATCATGTTTCTTTTTCGGAAAACTAAGTTAACACATGTGTTTAACTCATTTGATTTCTTATCATCAGAATATCGAGGGACAAAGATAACCGTTTGAGAAAAAATAGACAAATTCATCAGAATTAAAATGTCGGACAACCCAAGTAACAATTTTAGCTTTATTATGGTCAGCAAAATATCGTTCGGACTATCGCATTAATCTTCATAAAATGCTAAAACGCATTCTATAACATCACCTGGACTCTAATAAAGCCAAAATCAGGCTATTTGGCCCTACCCTAGAAACGTCATCAAGACATATAATTGTTGGTCATCAATGTTGGTCACCAAAGCTTTTAAAAAGCTATTATAAAACATGTTAGAAATTTTTGTTTTTTTCGGTTCTGTCAGTTCTCGGAGTTTTTTTTTTTATTTTTCCCAGCAACCATAATGGTTGGTGAATGATGATTGCATTATTTAGATATGATCTGGTAAAATTAATAGCTAAAAAACCAATGTTTTAACCATATATTGAGCTTCTTTTCTACTGCCAGTCAAGATTTTAGGTAAAATGTATATGAAATAGTATCTTAAAATAAATGCGCCTCGTCAAATCTGATGGTCAATAATGATGGAATTGATGGAAAAAGGCCTGAAAATTTTTTTTCCAATGCTTGCATTGTGAATCCATCAACATGGCGTCATTTTATGCCCTTCGATTTTGCAACCAACATGGCGTGAGTCAATTCATAGTTTTATTATGGTTTAATGATGACCCCAAAAAAAGCTACGATTTGACGTTTCTCTCGCAAGCCAACCAATTACACGCTAAGGTTGAGTTCCTCATTTCTGAGTTGTTAATCATTAGTACAGTAAATGAGGACAGACTTTTTGAATGAAAAGGGATTGGTTTTGAATGACCCGTGGAATAAATCATGAGTTGAAGTCAAATTTCGTTGTCTGACGCCATCTTGAAATCCAAGATGGCGGCTTCTGCTGAACTTTAAAATGGTGTAAATGACTTGAAATCGCATGAAACCCCAACAAAATGGGTATCGGGTAAAAGGGCTTAACGAGTAAAAGTTGAATTTCGCTATCAGACGCCATCTTGAAATCCAAGATGGCGGCATCCGCTCAACTTTTAATGCTTAATGCTGACAAAAAGTCGCATAAAACCACCACTATACGGGTATTGGGTGAAAGGGCTAAACTAGAAGTCGATTTTTTTTCTTTCCGACGCCATCTTGAAATCCAAGATGGCAGCTTCCACTGAATTTAAAATACTGTTAATCAATGAAAATCGCTTGAACACAACTTTTTTCACGTAATACTACATTAAAACTACTATTTTAAGACAATTTAGATCATTTTAAATCACTTTTATTATTTTTTCATTGTGTTTCTAATGCATTTAGCACTTTTCTTGTTTTGTTTATAGTTTTTGTTTTTTTATGCCATTTATGTAATTCTATTATTCCTATCATGCTATTATGCTTAAATTGTATTGGTCTTATTCTTGCGAAAACTATAGGGTTATGTTGTTTCTGTTAACCGTCTGATTTAGGCACATGTGCCAAATTCGATGTTGTCAAAATCGAATGTTGCCAAAAACGAACGGGGTCTGTATTGTGGTGGTTTTTGTGGGATTTTCAGTCACTTACAGATTTTCAGAGAAACGCGAAAACAGATATTTGACTTCTATCATTTAGCCTTAGCACCCAATACAATATATTTGGGAGTTTCATGCTATTTTCATTCATTTACAGTATTATTAAGTTCAGCTGAAGCCATCTTGGATTTCAAGATAGCGTCAGAATGCAAAAATAAACTTTTTATAGCTTATCCCAATTGACAAACACCCATATTTTGGAGGTTTCATGCGATATTCAATGGTTTAGAGCATTTTTAAAGTTTATAGAAAGCTGCCATCTTGGATTTCAAGATGGCGTAAGATAGCAATATTCGACTTCTACTCGTTAAGCCCTTCCACCCACTACCACCTGGGTTTCATGTCATTTTAAGTCATTTACTACATTTTAAAGTTTAGCGGAAGCCGCCATCTTGGATTTCAAGATGGCGTCAGATAGCGAAATTCAACTTCTACCGGTTGATTTCTTTCAACTTATACCCCTATAATATAGGTTTAATGCGATTTTCAGTCATTTACAGTATTTTCAAGTTGAGTGGTAGCCGCCATCTTGGATTTAAGATGGCGACGGGCAGCGAAATTTTGCTTCTACTCTTATTCTACTCTCTTATTACTTTCACCTAATAACCATATTGTGAAGGTTTCACGATATTTTCAGTAATTTACAGCTTTGAAAATAAAAGCGGAAGCCGCCATCTTGAATTAATGATGGCGTCAAGCAACAATTTTTTTTCCTACTATTTGGGTCCTTTCACTTAATACTCATATTGTAAAGATATTCATACCACTTTCGGTGATTTCAAGTTTGCAAAGATGTATTTTTTTAATTTTAACTCAAAACCAACACGCATAACTTACCAAAAATGTGTAAAAATGGGAGTTCCAATTCAAATATGTGCTATCTAATCTGAGCGTGTCCTGTTTTGACGTCTTGATCGAGAACTGTCACTAAGTTTTATGGCGGTTTAATAATCATGCACCGAGTGCTATTATAAAACATGCAAAAGAAAGCTTGGAGCAAACTTCTAGGTTTGTGTTTTATTATAGTTTAAAAAAAGCATTCACAACTCTTTCAAAATAACTAAAACAGCATGTTTAATAAAAGTTTTATTAGCGTTTTCAAAACCATCTGAAAACATATGGTCGAAAAAAAATTATAAGCATTCTGCATGGCATAATAAAACCGCCATAAAACGAGCTGCACAAAAAAATGCCACAATTAAACCATGATAAAACTTCCTAATGCTAGTTGGCATAATCTGTGTTACTTGGGAAGTTAATATCATAATAATCAAATCATAATAAATCAAATCATAATATCATAATAATCAAATAAAATAAACCTTCAAATCAAGCATTTTCCAGTGCATGTGAGCGTCGCAATTTCTATTAATTTAGGTTATTGGTAGTTGTAGATTGAGTGCATTTATGAATCTCATGAGCTGTTTATTCTAGTTCCCGACTGTTTCTGAAAACTTAAGTTTTCAGGTCCTGTTAAAGGGTGATCAAGTGATCATACAATCGATTGAGATCATCATTGAGTTGAGAAACTCCATGCACTAAGATCTTGAGTAGTTGGCTTCAACTTGAAAAGGAAAAATTTTCAGAAAAAATAAAACTTTAAAACTCTGATTTGCTAAAAAAAAAAGTAAACTACCAAGTCTAAACATAAGCGCAGATTAAATTCAAATCTTGACAGAAAAAAATACTGTCAAAAAACATTCTTAGCAATGCATTTTGGCTTTCGCATACTTCATTTCCCAACAAAGAGTTTCAAATCATTGAAATAAAATTGTTTCCCTGGAAAGGTTTCAACAGCTCAGCTTCACCTTAATTACCGACTTGCAAAGTAGCAGCAGCTGCCGGCAATTATTTTAACTTCCACAACGTTACATCATATGAAGGTACGCATGAATGGGGAAACACTTCCAGGCACAACAACAGCCATGTGACAATCAAATTTTTATCATCACTAAACTTCTCTCGTCTTTCACCATTGCTGCGACAAATTAAGAAGGATGAATTAAATGAAATCCATGTCGAGATGTACCTGATGGGTATTGTGTCTTTGTGTTTGTGTCCCTTTTGTTTAAGCTTTTGTTTTTTTTTGCGAGATTTTGGTGACCCTCAATGAATCTGAAAAAAAAAATATCAAAATAAATTCTTATTTCATACAATTAATTATAATTTGAATCAAAATTCTGTCTCCGTACGATTAAGGTACAGAATGTATTGTCCTTAGCCATTCTCGGGAAGGTAGCTTATCTCGTGTCATTTGTTACCGATTATTTACCGAAGTTTAGCAGATTAGACGGCCATTTTTCATAAGATCTCGGCATTGCCAAAACATTGTGGGTACCCGCCATTCAGCTCGGTTACAAATCATGAAGGATCAACTCCTACACTTAATCCACAGGGAAAGAGGTCGTCACCGGCATTCGCCACAACCAGCAGAGTGCCACCAAACGGAAGCCCGGGTATGGTTTGTTTGGTCGGGGTGCTTCATTCATCACCGAAATGGATGCGGATTAATCGGATCCATCGTCGGTTTCGGCTTCAGCTTCTGATTAAAATTCGGTGGAAAAAGTGTTCGGGTATTGTCTCTAGTAGATCGTGGATTTCTGTCCTAATGGGTTGCCAAGTAAATATTTACTCTTTGGAAAACCCGGTTTATTCAGAAAATAATTATTTTCAGCTTACTTTATTCCAAAGTTGAAAAATATAAATTCCCAGTTTAAGAAAATTATCAAAATGAAACTGATTGCTCTGGAGTTGGAGCAATCTGGAAGAATCTCAGCCCTCTAAAATGATTCACATATGCATTCGAGGGACCTTTAGTGCCACAATTCATAAACACTTCCCTTCGCCTTCCTGTTGTGAAATGCCATTCTTGAAACCTTTCGCAAAATGGTAAATCGTGCGTGTTCACAATTTATCTTTCCCGGGCATTCCAAAATCGCATTCACAAACTCTATGGCCCAGAACCGAAGCAACAGCCCTTGAGTCGCCTCGAGCTTTCACCTGTTCGAAATGGCACCTTCCATTCATGGACTGTAAAAGGCATTCGTTTCCATGTTACGAGGCGGAGGGCCATCTTTAATACAGCACCAGAATCATCCCTTCAATGTTCATTTAGCTAGCTAAGGTACTTGCAGAGCGCAACATGGCTTCGAGGAACATATATCATCATTAGCAGGGATGGCTTGTTGAGCAGCAGCTTCGTATAGGTGTATTTAGGTTCAGCTCACAAACACAGAGAGAGAGAGAGTGCCAGTTCAGCATTAAGTAAAACGTGTCGCTTGCCGTGAAATTTAATATTCAAACCGCTCTAAGCACTTGGCCAAAGTATTTCATGTTGCTGCTGTCGTTTAAAAGCTTCCCGTTAAGCAAGGCGATCTATTTGGCTGTTTACGTTCAGCTGTTAAAAGCTCTGATGAAATATTGAAATCATGACTTAAATGGTTCTGGAAAGATTATACACGTCGTTCTGTAAGCTATTAATAGTTTTCATAGCTTTAATAGTTTTCATTTGTTAATCCTTTGAATGCAGAAATAATGAAGAAAAAATCTTAAAATTGAAGAAATATTAATCATTTTTAATTTTGCTTCTATCACCGGCGATACATTTTCTCATTTTTCTCTAGAAAAAACGATACTTGAAAACTGCATTGAGCTATAATTAAAAATTTGAATTGAACGTTCATAATTTTAAGAAAGGCAAAAGTAATAAACATTTCTCAATATGTTTTAGACTCAAAAACATATCAAATTTTAACATCATGCAATTCCCTAAATCCTCCCACTGTTCCCATGCTTTTATTTGACCTTAACCATTTGATAGGGTTTTAAGCCATTTTTCTATAAAGGCTTTCTCATAGAAAATGTCCGTTTTTCATAATTCATAAATTATTAAAGAACGACCATAAAAATAACTCTAAAACTATTGAATCAAAGCAATCGAAAGATTCCTTTTAATTCAACCACGGTAAATGAAAAGTTCATATACCAGTATTTCGATAGCAACTTACTACCTTCTTCAGTGAACGTTTTCGATTGATAGATAGATAAAAAAAAAGAAAACGTTCACTAAAGAAGGTAGTAAGTTGCTATCGAAATACGGGTATATGAACTTTTCATTTACCGTGGTTGAATTAAAAGGAATCTTTTGACTGCTTTGATTCAGTTGAATCATTCAACCAAGTAGGCTCACAGTAGGCTCACAGTAGGCTCACAACCAAGTAGGCAACCACATTTGTCGTCGTAAAATGAAATATTGGATCCTGGACTACAAAGGAATAAAGGTAGAAACTAGGATTTTCATATCAAAAATGTAGATTTCAAAGCCTCCAAAACGATGTTTGCAGAACATAAAAATTATTAGTTGAAAAACGATGGCAAATACTAATATAAAATATTTCGAAAAATTTCTTAAGTTCAATTCTAATAATTTTACCATTTTAATATCGATGAAAGTTATAACGATAAGGTCGATAAATTTCATTCACAAATATAACTAACGGTGATTTATTTCAGCATAAATTGAAATATAATATGAAGATAAAAAAGATTTTCTTTCGGTGATTGATTTGGTAGATTTTGACGCATTGAACTCGAAAATTTAGTCAGATCTTGTCAATCATTGAAATTGTTAATTGTACTCTATTTAATTTGGGAATAACATTTTCATAATGATGATGATTGTGCATGATCTTTAAATGTAAAATTTTACCGTTCCTGTTTGGAATTTCTATTTTCTAATTTAAAAAAAAAACAAGTATTTCTGACATTCATGAAGAAAGTTAAAAAAATAAAGATTCTATTTCATATAACAATTTTTTGTAGCCTGCAAAACGATTTGATTTCTGCTTTTAAAAATATATTTAAATAAATTTAATTGGTTAATATGTATTTCTAAAAAAATCGTTAATAATCTGTTATTTTACAAAATTGGAAAACCTTACCAAATAGAAAACAGATGTTGAAATTACTTGAGGTCTGTAAAAAATGTAAAAAAAAACTTTGTTTTGAAATTTTTAGCACTGTTTCAATTTTTTCTTTCAGAAAAGTGCAGAATTTCCATGAATCATTTTTAAGCTACTTTCAAAAGTTTCAGTGCACAAAATTGATCAAAATTGGCTCTCAAATTCTTTGTACCTCAGGAAATGGGGAAATTTTGGACTTGTGTAATTTATAAAAACACCTTCGAATGTGAAGTTCGAGAAGAAAAAAACACAAAATGAAAATGAGGCTAAATTTTTAATGATATAACGATTTTTGTATAATTATAAAAAGATTATAAATAAAGTTATAAATGAACTTGTTAAGATTCACTTCTAAGTAAAAACCAATTCTAAAGAAGAAGAAGGAGTTTTTGTTTGTCAAGACTTAAGTTACAAAAAGTAAGTTTATTAAATTGCAAATTGGGCTTAAGATATAGCTCAGTTGGCAAGTCTGTTGTCTCCTGAGCCGATGTCTGCGAGTTCGAGCCCAAGAGTAAACATCGAACACAGTTGTACCGGATAAGTTTTTCAATAACTATCCGCCAACTGCAACGTTGATAAAGTCGCGAATGCCATAAAGATGGTAAAACGACTTTAATCGAAACAAAAAAAATAAAAATAATTAAATTGCAAATCGAAATTGCCAATCAAACATTAGTGTCAATTCGCGAATGTTATATAGTGTCGAAGAATGAAATATACTACGCTTATAGTGATTTAACATAAAATACCGCCGAAGGCGAGCCAATATTCCGATATATTTGTTGACACTTATTTAATAACACTTTTTGTGATCAAGTAATGAAGAGGCTCGCACGGCCTCGGTCTTATTTGAAAGCATGTCATCATAAATTTCCTGAAAGTGTAAATTTAGTTTATCTTATTTCTAAAGGCTTTAAACTTTTTTATAGAAAAAAAAACTTACAAAACGCTTAATTGATAAAAAGGCTGTACAGGTAAAACATTTTTTCAATATAACTTTATTTTAAAACTATTATGCAAAGAAGAAATTCATAAAGATAAACATCAGACATCGACTTTTCGAAGAAGGATTTTCTGAACTATTCATCCTATTCATCATGATCCTAAATATTGGATATTTTAAAATAAGTAGAATTAATTCCACAGATTAAATATTTTTGAGTTTGTGAAACTATTGCGATTTATTTTGTTGAATAATGATGAATTATGAAATTCATAGTTTTTGAGTTATGCTTCATAGAGAAGCACACTAGCAGCAATCGAAAAAAAACTCATATCCCTTCTTTAATACATTGAATACCAGGTTTTTTCTCATAAAGTGACTGAAAGAATATGATAATTTGTTAAATTGAAGAAAACAGATGCATTTCAAATACATTCAAACCACTTCCACTGCCACACTTTCAATGCAGTAAAAGTAATTTATTCGACGAATGTGAACTGGATAATTAACGAGATGAAAACCAATCAATCCCTTTGAATTTTGAGTAACTTTTGCTATCAAAAATCAGCTAGCCGCAGCAATATTTGGATTTTATAACTGATTTTGAGAGATTTTGGCATCCTGAGCTTGAATCTTCTATAAGATTTTGTCTCACTCCTCTAGTTTTGGTGCTATGGCACAGAGAAGATTTAAAGTTTATCAGTTTTGATGGAAATACATCATTGATAAATAATGAACTAACCTACCAACTTTGAATCCATTTAATATCTTCCTTCCAATCAAGGATACAGATTCCATTCTCCAATTTCCAGAGATTTGAAAAGATAACATTTTAACGAGGCCGAAGTAAGATTTCAAGAAGAAAATTCTCTTGGATAATTTTGTTTATCCAATCCTTTTTTTTTAATTTTTTCTGGGATTTTCATCCTGCGCGGATGATTCATCCCTTTTGATTATCTAATCCACTAGCATTATCGATCTCTAGATACTTGAGAGCTTTGTTATTGTGGCGATTGCTATCGCTCATATTACAAGTTTGTTTCTCATACATGGCTCTCATGGTGAAAGAGTAAAGAAGGCATGTATTAGGATGCCACATTCTCCCCTTTTACGATGATTTTATTTAATATTATTTGTATTATTGTTTTCAATGCAATGGACTGAACCCGGCTTCAGTTTATTTTCGATGGCAATGGGTGAAAACCTGGCTAACTATCAAATGCAATGAGCTGAAACCCGGCTGTAAATTTTTATTATTTTATTCATTTTTCCGACGGCCTTGGGCTGTTACCCGGCCATATGTCCATTTTAAATTGTTATTTTAATCTCAAATCTTGAAACATTTCAGATAACCTCGGCCCAAATGAGCATTTTGGCAAAATGCAACTTAATGACCTTTTTTTTTTGGTCGTCAGGTAGAATTTTAGTATATCCGCAGAATCCCGGTAATTTCTTCGATAATCCGTAAAAAATCCGTAGAAAATGCTGTAAGTCCGTAGATTTAAAGCATCGATCCGTAGCTCCGTAGAAATGCTTAAAACCCGTAGATCTACGGAGAAATCCGAAGATCTTAAAACGCTGCCATGGGCTGCCAAATCTCACCCATATGTATATGGCAGTCGAATACCTCTTAATGCCCATGAGCTTCCGTATACCTCTTACCCATAATAAAGGGCTGCCGAATACCTCCACCCGTTGAATTTCCGAAAACCTCTTGCCCATAGGGCTTTTATACAGCGTGGGGCAGAGTCGCTGAAAAGCGCGCGTTTGTTAGCGGAGTCGAAGTGATCTCATGTGGTGGAAGAAAAGACGCCATTATTAGTAGTCACCATGCCGTGGACTGGCGAGCATCGTGGTTTTGTAGTCGAAACGTTCTTTAAAAATAAGAGTAGTGTGGTGGCGACCTAGCGTGCATTTCGAATACGGTTTGGTTTGAATCATCATGATGGTGTTCCTGATGCTAAAACCATAAGGAAATCTAAGCCCATGCGATTATTTTCTTTGGGGTTACCTCAAATCTGAGGTTTACAAAGTTCGACCAAGGACCTTGGAAGCCCTTAAAGAAGCAATTGTTGATTGATGTTATCGCTGGAATAAAGCCATATATGCTGCGCAGAGTTTTTAAAATCTTAATTAAACGGCTAAATATGTGCATCGCTCGACAAGGTCGTTACCTGGACGCATGCTTGGCATCGCTCCTCAGCTTAGCCCGTTCAGAGTAAGAGCGTGTAATTTCTTCGCTCTGCTCTTCCCAAACGGAGAAGCTTTAGAAAACGCCCAGTTAGCTCCAGAGCGAACAAGCGTCCACCCAAGTGTGGGCAAGAGAAGCAAGCAAACTGATGAAGTGCGTTCTCGGTTCAGATAAACTCGTTTGTCATCTGGTGAAAGAGCAGCTTCACAGAAAACTCGGATTGTCTTCATCGGTTGCGTCTGGCTCGAAGTTTCGAAGTGCGTCAGAATTTACAATGTACAATGATACAGAACATCAATCAAGCGGAACGTAATTAATAACGCCAAAAGTAGACACAATAGACTTCTGGTGTCTTCGGCAACTTTGCTCTATATAACAAAGCGCATGTTTTGATATAAAATATAAAGTCGAGGGGTCCACCAATAGCGAGATAGAAATGATAATTTTCTTGGTTAGCATTTTAAGCCTAGTCCACACTAGGAGACGGTTCGTCTCGGGACGGTTGCTGAGACTTGTTTACATCTTGGTTGCTGACCTGGTTGCATGCTTGGTTGCATACTTGTCGGGAGACTTGAGACGTGCATCTCATCAAATGTAAACATAAACAAGTCTCAGCAACCGAAATCGCAGTCCAAGTTGCCTAGTGTCGACTAGGCTTTAGAGCTTAAGTTGTTTATCTCAACAAAATACACAACTTTGCTTAAAATGTACAAGTTCTACAATTTTTACCCTAGGAGATACGGTTAATTTAAAAAAAAATACTTGGTTACTAAATAATACTGCTTAGCAAAAAAGCTATTGTCATTATCGCGCTAATTTTGAACCTCTTGACTTTAAAAGGGGAATTAACTGCTTTGCCCAAAACACCTATCTTTTTATTCCAGGGCGATATTGATTTAGTTCCCCTAGATTGAGGTTCTGCATCAGGACCAATGCTTTTTTCGGTCGAAAAATATCAAAATTGTAGCGGTGAAGGAAGATTAATCCTGATTTTTACGATTTGTGGAGGTTTTGCAGTTTTATTTCTAAAATTTGTCCCAGATCCCTGCGTAATTTTCACGGTTTGTTTAATAGACAAAGATTTTCGGATAATTTTAGTAAATGTTACCTTGCGACGCGGTGCATTTGTAAATTAATGTTATGTTACCCACGCACGAAATTAAAAGTACATAAACTTAAATTTACAGATTCATCCGGGCTAGCCCGGCTTTTCAATGCAATTTTCGAGAAAAGTTTGGTTCGGCCCGGATGCCCGGATATTGTAAAAAAAAACTACTTGGGTAATGCCCAGTTTTATCCACATAATTTTTAAAATGAAACAAGAATATCAAATTCAGTTTTAAATTGTATGTCGAAAATTGGATTTGTGATAGTTTGTTTAATCAAACCAGGAGAAGTGCTGGGCCCAGCTACGTACAAAAATAGTTGTGGAATGCTAATCCATAAACCTACATGTGAATCCTCTTCAACTGATGCACCATTCCGCACTCCATGACGGCTTTTTTTGAAGAAAACATCCCTGCGTTGAAATCTTTCTATCTTGATTCACTGTGCTACACAGCAGCGATGCTAGAGCGCAATTTTTTTGCCAGCTCCTTCTCTTTTCTTTAGAGCAAGCGACGTCCACCCGACCGTCAGAGCAGCCGCATTCGGGCGCACTCGTCAAAAAGATTTGTGAACGTTGATCGGCAGAGCGGTGCACTCGGAATCCGAAATGATAAAAGTGTAAGTCGTTCTCTGCTCTGTTCTGTTTGCGAGGTGTTGGACAAGCATGCCTGGACAAGCATGCCTGGACGACATCATTTTTTAAACTATATAAAAAATAAATGGCATTGTATGTAGATTTAAGAAATAAAAAGCTTTTGAAATTATCTTGTATAATTTTTATACAGTTAACCGATCAAATCAGGGAGTCCACTCTGCCTCACCCTGTACATTTCCTTAACTGGGTTGGGCACCACTTCAACCCATTTCTCGTCCCTCCCCATAATCGAGGAATGCCAAAAAATCTCCTGGCAGGCTTTGCCAATGTAGAATCCCATACAGCCCTTTAGCGGGGTTCATAATGAGCTTGACGAACCCCTAGCATTATCAATCTTTAGATACTTAAGAGCTTCGTTATTCTAGCGATTGCTATCGCTGTGAAACATCAGCTTGTCTCTCATACATGGCTCTCATGATGAGAGAGCGAGGAGGGCATATTCAAGGATGCCCCAGCGGATTAGGTAGCTTATTGTGCATCGAATGCGATGCTTTTTGGAATAGGTTGTGGGTGGAATATTCACAGTCTTAGTCGTTTGAATACAGCTTTCAGGCAACGGTTCTGCATAGATTGAACTGGTTTGATGTCACTTTTTCTTTCTGCTTACTAAATCGAAACCATGTTTTGCCACTGGGCTTGCCCATAAGCATGGTATAAGCAAGATTATTGTTTTGTTGGTATGAACCTTGATATTTTCCCTAGTATACCATGTGTTGCAACGTGCACGTTCTATCTTAAATGCTAGTCAAGTTAATGACCCTAATATTTGAACATGTCAACTTGATCTGTCGGGGTTTGATCAATTTATAAGTGATTGTGGTCTACAGACAGGCGATTTGTTGATCTGAAGATCATTTATTTGGTTTTATCCAGGATCAGCCAAAGAAGTTTCGCATCGCAAAATGCTTTCAGCTTTTCCATATAAGTTGACATCCAGAAAGTTATTGTCCGAACGTCAGCGTGTTCGTATGAAAACGATGTATCGTCAGCAAACAGTCTGGGTTTACCATACAAATTAAGCTTGGATGATGAACAGAATGTCTCCTAGATCACTCGTTGATTGATTAACTTGGACAGACTGCCTTTTGTTAGCTGGATAACAAGCAAATAGAGAGTTTGGAATTCCGCTGCTTGAGAAATTGCATGACCCGATCTGCTTAAAGCTGTTCTAGGATCTTATTAAACACCGATAGTAATGAAATTGGTGCCATGAAAAGGAGCCGAAATGATATAATTCGCTTTGACAAATTGCGCTGGAATCCCATCTGGTCACGAACTTTTTGAAATATCAAGCTTAATGATTTTCAGAACAACTTCTTGTTCAGTTGCTGGTTGAAGATAGATACTATTTCCGCTTCCGTGGTTCAAGTTTATCGACATAAGTTCCTGATTTGAGATTTGGAAAAGTTTTTGGTAAAAATATATTTTTGCCTAAACATTAGCACGAATGATCTAAAAGTCGACGGTTCACACGCTTCTTTTACAAACTCAAAATTATGTTATTTTGGTTCAAACAGCACTTCAGTGGCAGCCCTCAATTTTCAGTTCGACTGGGTAATCGCAATGCTAAGTTCTGATAGGCATCCTCAAAACAGTTCAAGTTTGGTAGCCGAACTCAAATTTGCGCTTTTTATTTGAGGGCTTTATTTTCAGGGAATTAAAGGATGTTTAATTTTTGAAATGTTGACACTCCCGGTAAAAACTACAAAGTTAACTTCCGGATGTTACTTCCCACGGGAAGTAAATAACATCCAAAAGTTTCTGGACATTCCAAGCCGCTTACTAAATGATGACTAAAATATCGGACACAATTTTACGCTGTCAACGGCGGACATTCCATCATCACGTTCTTTCTTAGTCTCCTGGTAATTGTTCCGGAAAGTGAAAATTTTGCGAGGTGTTCTTTGGTTGCTGTTCCTGTTCAAGATGAACTAGCTAAGTGTTTTCAGTCCAACAAAGCGAGTTCAATTTTTAATTCATAAGGTCGAACTATGTTTTGCTCCCTCGCCGAAGGAAAAAAAGCGATCAGTTTTGAGTTAGCAGTTCGAACTGAGTTTTGAGCCATCTCAAGGAGGTAAAAGGGAACTTAACTTCAAGTTCATAGAATCGAACTTAGTTTTGAAACTCGGTTAAACTTAATTTTGAAATTGAGAAAAGGAGCGTGCGTCAACAATTGTAAACAACAAAATCGATTTTGGCTCCTTAAAGCCTAAAGGTATGAGCCGTTTCAAATAAAGAATTGTTAAAAAAAAGGAGCGTGCATGCACTCTTGAACGTAAATAGCTGTATTCATTGTGTCAGTAGTCACGATCGGCTCGGAGAACATGCTAAACTCACATTGCCAAAATATTGCCTTTTTACATAAATTTTCGATAATCCCAATTATTTTTTTCATCCACGGAGCTGAATTTCTTTCCAATGAAAAGTCTCCATACTTGCGAATCGCATTTTGGGCCACTCCAATACGTACTTCTTTCATTGTCGACAACTGACTCAGCGGAAGGTTGGGAAAAGAACACCATTTGTACACGATATTTAAATGTTTCTCCGCTATTGCTACTCATTTTCACGAAAATTATGATAACTGGAGCTCACGATACACAGAGTTTTAGTTGAGCTGTAAATATGTATAAAAATGCAGGTTTCGCAGTGCGTTGCACTTCTCAAAGGGATTATTCGTCACGCTATGAATCGTCTTGAAAAGCATAAGAATACCTCGAAATGCAATGAAACATTGTGTTGACACTTCAAACTACCAAAAAATTCCACGAAATATGATTTTCTCCCCCCCTATCGGCTGAATAACAATAACGATTACTAAATTTCTCTACATCGAAACTTAACTTGAAAACGCAACAAATTACACCAACAATATCATTTTTTTTTCATTCAATGTCCTACTTCACCAGAAAATGGATTTAAACTTGTCATCTTTCACTCTCCAAATATTTCAGAAACGTTTCGACGGATGAATGCGTACCCCCCGAAAAAGTTTCCCATGTCGTTTGTCATCAATTCCTACCGGAAACGGGAGCAGATCAAATGGCACACATCCGCAGCCGGTTCCGGATAAAACGAAGAAAACATCGGAATAAAAATAGTTAGATGTGCCACACGACCGGTATCTTGTCCATATTTTTTTGTCGATAAATGGCGTCGTTGTGCCCGGAAAATGCGCTAAGCCATACAGCTCCAGCAGCAGAAAAGTTATCCTATCGCCGAAAAGTTTTGTTCCACTCTCCACACTCCACAATTGTAGAATGTGGTAAAATGCAGTTGACTTGAAATTTTCTACAATTCACTGAACAAGAAATACATTCCTGCCCTCCTCCCTGAAGCTCATTGCCAGTAACGGAGAGGAAAATCGGATTTCTTGAGCAGCTAGGAGCAGAGGTGTTTCGGTGCTGCATGGATTGCATTCAATTGCAAAAGTGAACAAACTTCTGCTTATTGAACTATTGCTTATCCATTACTCGGCACCTTCGCCTTTCAATGGATAACTTCACATGCACGTATTTGTGG